>NW_001509766.1:169242-172568 GCF_000149645.3 Aspergillus fischeri NRRL 181
TCGTTCTTATTCCCCTTTTTCCACCCTTTAGGTGCCTTATTAGGGAATAAGAAATAGCAGTTACTAGTATCATGACTAGTAAGCTTGCAATGTTGGCAGTATCTGCCTAAGGCCTGCCTTTTATAGGATTTACCCTTAGCCTTAATATATAGTAGCCTTAGTCCTAATAGACCAGGTTATATAGTTATCTGAGCCTCGTAGCTTTGGTAGGCTTATCTTATCCATAGATGCCATATTAAATATGACTTCTATAGGCTCAGAATATCGATTGATAATCAATCGATGCTAGGCATGAGCCTAGTATATGGATATGAAAGGATATCGATCAATAAATGATCAATAGTATAGATGCCTAGGCTAGGCCTAGGTATAATGAATTGCCTTTGAGCAAGGCCGGGCTCATAACCTGTGAATAAAAATGAACAATATATACTAAATAGTATATAAATGACAAAGGAAATTTCATGAATATAGAGGGGAATAGATGGCTTGCCTAGGTATAAAGGAAGAATAGGAGGAATGGTAGTAGAATAGAATAGAATAGTAGAAGGAAAAATAGCTAAGGATATCTTAGCTTAATGTCTTAATTCCTTAATTAATTATGACTAGCTATAGGGTGATTTTAAGGGTGTATTTATAGATGATTCCTTCTAGCATAGGCCATTCGAATATTGAATGATCTCATAGCTGGGTGATCTCATAGATTAGATCACCATTTGCTAATGGTTGAAATCGATGATGATCAATGATGATCCATGACCATAAGGTTAGAACCATAGATATGATCAACGATCAACCATAGCGGATCAACCCATGGATATGGTCAACAATCAACTATAGCATGGTTTTCACCAACACTAGATCACCAGAAAATTAGACTATTTATTATTATAGAGAAATTAGGACTAGTTAACTATAAACTCTGACTACTAAAAAGCATGTCAAAAATATATCTAGTGTTTCATATCTTATTACTAGAACTAGCACTAAAGAATGCTATAATCACTAAATATATTGAAATTAATGATGACACAGAATAAGAATATAAAGTAGAATAAATCCTGAATTATAAGTAAGTTAGTGGAAAACCATATTATCTTATAAAATGGAAAGGATATGATACCTTAGAGAACACATGGGAACCTATTAAAAACCTAACTAACTGCGTGAAGCTTATTCAGCAGTACTCTAAAATTTAGGAGGCAGTTAATCCAGTACTTTAACTACTTAACTTTAATTAGGATCCTCATGCATAGTGGCCAGCTGGGGATTCTCTAAATCTAAGATTACTAAATCATGGAGAAGCATGAGATGACCATATTCTTTTAAAGTACTCTGATTTTTGCGTAACTAGGAATATTTATATAATTTATAAACCATTAACTGCTGAAGCATGTTGAGATATTTTTAGGATTTATTAATTTCTTCTTAAAGTAACACCAGATCAAAATCTCTTGTGGTCAGAGCTAAGGAGATTTAACTCTCTTTCTTCCACAAGGAACTCTACTCCTTATTACTAAAAACCTGCTTTTCATATAAACAGTCATTATGCACACAGGCAGAATATTTAGAACTTTTTAAATTCATCATAATATATAGTGCTGAAGTAAAGAAACACACTTTATATAGAAAATTAATAGGACTGCTATATTAATTAATAAGGTTAGTAAGATAAAGACACTCTTGATGATAATTATGAGGGATATGGGGTAATTTCACAGAATGTTTATAAGGCATACTAAGAAAATAAAAAAGGAAAAACATACCTTTAATAAATTAATGAGGACCCAGACGGCCTATATATCCTTTGAGGATAAAGGACTAAGAAGAGGGGGAGGTGATGTTATAGCATACTTATAGTTAGCATGGAATGGTTAGATAAGGCTTATAAGAAAGGTAGTGCAGTCTGATGTATAATCAGGCTTAAGACCAGGAAGTGGTTAAGTCATGTGACAATGGTCCCTAATGCTAAGGGAAGATAACAGTCCATAAGGGACCATGACTACATAACACCACCATGGACCTTGGGAGAATGGTCTATAATAGGACCTTATAACAGCCTTAGGGTATGGACTGAAAGAGAGGAACTATATAAGGACACTCATTACCATTATATCTAGGACTCTTAGTTTAGTTCCTTATATTTAATATTAATAACTTACTTAAGTACAAGTTCACTAGTCTAATTCATTAGTTACTCTCTTACTATTAAGGATACATCCTTAATAGGCCTTGCTTCTATCTTTACTGTTCATTAATCTTATGTTACCTTTGGATTATCCTTGATCTTAGGAAGATCATTGTATTGTAGTGCCAGACATATACTTAATTAGTATAGTATTAAGGCTACCTGGTCGGTAGGCCTCAGGTAAGTATCGGATATAGTCCAGGGACTATATCACCCCCTTCCCAAAGTCGTTGACTAGCAGAAGAACAGCAGAGACAGATCCCAGGGTGTGACAGTATGTTAGTATATTAGTAGATGCCTTCCATTACCTATATACCTTTAATATCATATACTAATATACCATGTGTGAATAAAAATGAACAGTATATACTAAATAGTATATAAATGACAAAGGAAATTTCATGAATATAGAGGGGAATAGATGGCTTGCCTAGGTATAAAGGAAGAATAGGAGGAATGGTAGTAGAATAGAATAGAATAGTAGAAGGAAAAATAGCTAAGGATATCTTAGCTTAATGTCTTAATTCCTTAATTAATTATGACTAGCTATAGGGTGATTTTAAGGGTGTATTTATAGATGATTCCTTCTAGCATAGGCCATTCGAATATTGAATGATCTCATAGCTGGGTGATCTCATAGATTAGATCACCATTTGCTAATGGTTGAAATCGATGATGATCAATGATGATCCATGACCATAAGGTTAGAACCATAGATATGATCAACGATCAACCATAGCGGATCAACCCATGGATATGGTCAACAATCAACTATAGCATGGTTTTCACCAACACCCCCCCTTAAGCTAAACATGGGAATGTTTAGATTAAATATTCATTTTCCTAGTGCAAAAACCTTTCTTTATAAAAGGGAAAAAGGCACTAGTTTCTTTCCCTAGCTAATATGCTAGTTTCTAGCATTAAAAACCTCTAATCAGGTAAAAATATGCTAGTTATATCAGCCTAGAATGAATGGCAATTCTTTTGATATGGCTGATCTATAAGGATAAAACCCTCATGGGGGATAAAACCTTATTATCTTATATCCTCACTAGGTCCCAGGCTAGCCATTTTCATAAATGTCTTATGTAGCAGATTATTCTCATTTTTAGTGAGGAAATCAGCTAGCTGGTATTTT
>NW_001509766.1:172668-178550 GCF_000149645.3 Aspergillus fischeri NRRL 181
CCTGCCTTTTATAGGATTTACCCTTAGCCTTAATATATAGTAGCCTTAGTCCTAATAGACCAGGTTATATAGTTATCTGAGCCTCGTAGCTTTGGTAGGCTTATCTTATCCATAGATGCCATATTAAATATGACTTCTATAGGCTCAGAATATCGATTGATAATCAATCGATGCTAGGCATGAGCCTAGTATATGGATATGAAAGGATATCGATCAATAAATGATCAATAGTATAGATGCCTAGGCTAGGCCTAGGTATAATGAATTGCCTTTGAGCAAGGCCGGGCTCATAACCTGTGAATAAAAATGAACAGTATATACTAAATAGTATATAAATGACAAAGGAAATTTCATGAATATAGAGGGGAATAGATGGCTTGCCTAGGTATAAAGGAAGAATAGGAGGAATGGTAGTAGAATAGAATAGAATAGTAGAAGGAAAAATAGCTAAGGATATCTTAGCTTAATGTCTTAATTCCTTAATTAATTATGACTAGCTATAGGGTGATTTTAAGGGTGTATTTATAGATGATTCCTTCTAGCATAGGCCATTCGAATATTGAATGATCTCATAGCTGGGTGATCTCATAGATTAGATCACCATTTGCTAATGGTTGAAATCGATGATGATCAATGATGATCCATGACCATAAGGTTAGAACCATAGATATGATCAACGATCAACCATAGCGGATCAACCCATGGATATGGTCAACAATCAACTATAGCATGGTTTTCACCAACACCATGTCACATGACAGGCGCTGATCAACCAATTAGTTCTTATCTCTTATGATGGTTCTATTGCTTCACAGGGATCATCAAGTGATTAGATACCTGCTTCCCATAATTCTGCCTATCTTATCTGCCCTTAGGTTAGTGCAGCTGTGTTAGTGCTGTAATATTACCTCCCCCTCTCTTAGTATTTTATCCTTAAAACTTCATTTATAAGGCCAGTCTGCCCTAAGGTGAGTAATGCCTAGGGTTGTTATTTTCGCGGGTTGGGCCGGGTTCTTCTATCTTTGGAACCCAACCCGGCGGGTTCGGGTTCTAAATTCCCAGGGCCCTAACCCAGCCCATAACCCGGCGGGTTCTAGGGTAGTCAACCCGGCGGGTTCTATACTGCCGAAAATTTTATTCTCCGCCTACCTAATCTAGTTAGTATAGGTAGGGTCAGGCCCTAAATATTACTATTATTACAGGTAATATTCAGATTACCAACTATAGCTGCCTGATTATTATTTAGTATAGTATACTAGCTTTCTGTTAGACACAAAGAACATGTATGTAGCGAACTGTGGGTGGTCACGTGAATAGCACGTGACCCATGGAGATATCATCTCTGCTGAGGTGTGAGAGATGCTCGCACCTCAGTGATTAGTTTAACTACAAAGGCATTACTACTACCATGCTATCTACCACTTGATAGAGAGCATCTTATAGGTGCTCTCACAGTTCTAATCACTCTACCCATCAAGATAGCCTGGTAGGGAGCACTTTCGCGCGTCTACAGAGTAAGATAGTCACCACTAGGAGCACCCCTATTCCAGGACAATCACGCGCCCAGTGAACCACCAATAATGGAAATGCAATGACAGATTAAGACATAAGCACTAACCCTGAAGCCCCTGAGCTAAGCAATATTAGTGAACAGCAATCTCCCCTGCTCTCTAGGGAAGATTATAAGGCTATGCAAAGGTAAATTACCAAACTAGAGCAGATAAAGCATAATAATAATATGCTCCAAAAGCTTAGCAAAACCATTAAGCACATATAACAAGCCCTGGACGCGCAGAACAAATCTACTACCTCACCCATGCATACCACTCCAGATGAAACCACGCAGATACCACTTAGAATAAGATCTGCGCCGCCTAGAATGCCTGCTGAAGACAACAACCTCAAACCATTAACCTGAAATGACAATTCCTCAGACATAGATACCAAGAGTATCCCAAAAGTCCCATTCACTGCAGGCTTCCAATTTAAAAACATGCACAATTACACTAAGTTTGTTAATAGCATGACGGTGTACTTTGAACAGCACTATTAATACTATGCTAAGGAATACTAAAAGGTGTAAGTAGTAGTTCTACTCCTTACTAATAAGATACTTAGCTAATGGATAAGGCACTGAGAATCATTACCTGTGAAGCAGATGTGGGAGCAGCTCACCTAATTCCTACTAAAGCAAGTAAATGACCTAAAGACCCTAGCACGCCGTGCACTATAGAAATACACAGATGCTAGGCAGCTGGAAGCACAGATAGTGGCTGACTTTGCAGCATACCTGGAGCAATAGGAATCTTAGCTCAGCATTAGCTACACTGACGAGCAGCAAAAGGCGCAGCTCTGGACAAAGCTATGCCCTAACATCTAAAGCAAGATCCTGACCTGCTAGATTACAGAAGACATCTCTTACACTAGCTATGTGGATGAAGCCACAGCCATTAAAAGAGAACTTACTGAACATAATAAACGCAAGGGCTACACACCCCAGAGAGCAGATATATCTGCCCGCGGCGGATATTAAGGAAGAGGTAGAGGCCTAGGCCCAAGGAAGTACAGCTTCTATGACTGAAAGGAGCAGAACCCCAGGGAGGGCAGGAGCACCTTCAAGTGCTATAACTGTGGTGGTGAGGGCCATATAGTAGCAAAATGCCCAAAGCACGTGAAATACAACGCAGAGCTAAAAAACTAGACAGTCTAGTGATATGTGCGGCAGCAGCACTGGGCCTAGGTAATGGAACTACAGATACTGCATCCCTAATACTTGAGATGCAAGTAGCCGCAGATGAACCTGCTAGAGGCACAGTAGGGAAGCATATCAACTCACTCCTAGATACAGGAGCACAGGGAAACTTCATTAGCCAATACTAGGCAAAGGAGAACCTGCTATTGCGAGTAATGGGCACACCTTACCAAATTAAGGCAATTGATGGCTGGAAGGTGATGTTATATGGAAGATATCATCTCCATGTCATAGTAACAGATGTGCGGGGAATAGCCCGGAGCATCAAAACAGAATTCCATGCAGTGGATATGCTAGGGTATGATTTCATCTTAGGATGGCCATGGCTGGTAGCAGCGAACCTGATAATTAATTTCATGCAACGCACATAGGAATATCAGGCTGACAAAGATCCAGCTGACATATCTGAGGTGGAAATCATGTCACCTGATGAATGTGTAAAGGGCATCCTTGCAGGCAACACAACATTCATTATCTACCCATGGGAGATAGTGGATGGAGAGGTACTCTCATTCTTTGCCTCACTAGTAGGCGAACCAGCGCTGCTAGAATGATACCATGAGTTCGCAGATGTCTTCTCAGATAAAGAAGCCAATATGCTCACACCTAATGCAGAGCATGACCACGCCATTAAGCTGGAACCAGGGAAATAACCCCCATTCAGACTAATATACAACCTTTCTGCTACGGAGCTAAAGGTCTTGAAGATGTATATTAAGGAAGCGCTAGAAAAAGATTGGATCTAGCAATCCAAGAGCCCTGCAGGAGCACCTATCCTCTTTATACTAAAGAAAGACAGCGGCCTATGATTATATGTTGACTATCAGGGCCTAAACGCCATCACTATCAAGAATTGCTACCTACTACCCCTGATTAGCAAAACACTAGACAGGCTATCAGGAGCAAAGATCTTTACATAGCTAGATCTGCGTGACGCATACCATCACATTCAGATCAAACCAGGTAATGAGTGGAAGACTGTATTCTGAACACAATATGGGCACTATAAATACTAAGTAATGCCCTTTAGACTGGTCAACGCACTAGCAATGTTCCAGGCCTATATTAATAGCGCACTTAGTGAGCTGCTTAATGTATACTGTGTCATCTACCTAGATGATATATTAATCTACTCCCAGAGTGAGAAGGAGCATGAGAAACACATATAAGCAGTTCTATGTTAACTGTGGAAGGCTAAGCTATATGCTAAGCTTAGCAAATACGCATTCCATGTGGAAGAAGTGGACTTCCTAGGTTTTATAGTTAGAATCTATAGAGTGCGCATGGAGCCTAAGCAAGTTAAAACCATCAAGGAATGGCTAATACCATGCAGCGTAAGGGAGATATAAGTCTTCCTAGGGTTTACAAACTTTTACTGCAGATTTATTAAGAAATACTTATAGATTACTACACCCCTGTCAGAGCTGACAAAGAAAGATAATAAAACTACATAATTCACGCTAATATAAGAGGCGCTATGAGCATTTAAAGAGCTGAAGCAACACTTCATAACTACACTAATACTATTGTTGGTGAAAACCATGCTATAGTTGATTGTTGACCATATCCATGGGTTGATCCGCTATGGTTGATCGTTGATCATATCTATGGTTCTAACCTTATGGTCATGGATCATCATTGATCATCATCGATTTCAACCATTAGCAAATGGTGATCTAATCTATGAGATCACCCAGCTATGAGATCATTCAATATTCGAATGGCCTATGCTAGAAGGAATCATCTATAAATACACCCTTAAAATCACCCTATAGCTAGTCATAATTAATTAAGGAATTAAGACATTAAGCTAAGATATCCTTAGCTATTTTTCCTTCTACTATTCTATTCTATTCTACTACCATTCCTCCTATTCTTCCTTTATACCTAGGCAAGCCATCTATTCCCCTCTATATTCATGAAATTTCCTTTGTCATTTATATACTATTTAGTATATACTGTTCATTTTTATTCACAGGTTATGAGCCCGGCCTTGCTCAAAGGCAATTCATTATACCTAGGCCTAGCCTAGGCATCTATACTATTGATCATTTATTGATCGATATCCTTTCATATCCATATACTAGGCTCATGCCTAGCATCGATTGATTATCAATCGATATTCTGAGCCTATAGAAGTCATATTTAATATGGCATCTATGGATAAGATAAGCCTACCAAAGCTACGAGGCTCAGATAACTATATAACCTGGTCTATTAGGACTAAGGCTACTATATATTAAGGCTAAGGGTAAATCCTATAAAAGGCAGGCCTTAGGCAGATACTGCCAACATTGCAAGCTTACTAGTCATGATACTAGTAACTGCTATTTCTTATTCCCTAATAAGGCACCTAAAGGGTGGAAAAAGGGGAATAAGAACGATAAGATGAATCAAAAGGATATAAAGGTTCAAAAGAACCAAAAGAATCAGACTAGACCAAAGGATAAGGATGCTCTAGCAGCAGTCCTATCTAGTCTAGATCCTGATGTCTTATATGATTCCTCAAATATGAATCTTCATTCAAATCCTCAATCGAACACCAATTCGAATCATGATTCATCTAATAGTCATGAATATGATCATTTAGATCAAGATATGACTAAGAATCCTGAAATATATACCCTTCAGGCTATGGACCCTGATCCATTGCTAAATATAAATGATATCCCTGATGACCAGCTATTTGATATAGCTGGGAATGAGGTATGCCTACCTCTTATAACCCCTAATACTAGGGCAGTCACTAATATCAATAATAGTGAACTAGATCATCTAGTCACTAATGATCACTTATTACCTCAAGAAGGATTAAAAGTGGATTTTGTTATTGATAGTGCTGCCACTATAAATACCATCCATAGAATGGACTATTTCTTTAGATATAAAGAAATAAACAAAATAATTTCATGGGGCAAGGCTAAAAGCCTAATAGCTAAATATCAGGGTGATATCCTTATAAAATACCCTTCAGGGGTATATAGATATAATAAAGGATGTCTATTATATCCCTGAATTAGGGATTAATCTTATTAGTGTGGATAGAATATCTGAGGCACTAGGGACAACTACTATCTTTACTAAAGATAAAATATCCCTATATAAAAATAACCAGTCTATTATAGCTGGA